>NW_027455397.1:32500-37863 GCF_040206685.1 Ascaphus truei
GGGGGGGCGCAAAAGGTGGGGGGGTGACGCAAAAGGTGGGGGGGGTGACGCAAAAGGTGGGGGGGGTGACGCAAAAGGTGGGGGGGTGACGCAAAAGGTGGGGGGGGTGACGCAAAAGGTGGGGGGGGTGACGCAAAAGGTGGGGGGGGTGACGCAAAAGGTGGGGGGGTGACGCAAATGTGGGGGGGAGGAAGCAAAAGGTGGGGGGAGGAAGCAAAAGGTGGGGGGAGGAAGCAAAAGGTGGGGGGGGAAGCAAAAGGTGGGGGGGGAAGCAAAAGGTGGGGGGGGGGAAGCAAAAGGTGGGGGGGAAGCAAAAGGTGGGGGGGGAAGCAAAAGGTGGGGGGGAAGCAAAAGGTGGGGGGGGAAAGCAAAAGGTGGGGGGGGGAAGCAAAAGGTGGGGGGGGAAGCAAAAGGTGGGGGAGAAGCAAAAGGTGGGGGGAGGGGGAAAGCAAAAGGTAGGGGGAGGGGAAAAGCAAAAGGTGGGGGGGAAAGCAAAAGGTGGGGGGGGAAAGCAAAAGGTGGGGGGGGGGAAGCAAAAGGTGGGGAGAGGAAGCAAAAGGTGGGGGAAGCAAAAGGTGGGGGGGGAAGCAAAAGGTGGGGGGGAAGCAAAAGGTGGGGGGGCGAAAGCAAAAGGTTGGGGGGGGGAAGCAAAAGGTGGGGGGGGAAGAGGAAGGCTCACCTGAGTGAGGGGGGGGGGGAAAGGAAGGTGGGGGGGGAGGGAAGATGAGGGGGGGGAAGAGGAAGCCTCACCTGAGTGAGGGGGGGGGAGAGGAAGGCTCACCTGAGTGAGGGGGGGGGGGAAGGTGGGGGGGAGGAGAGGAAGGCTCAAGTGAGTGAGGGGGGGAGGAAGGCGAGGGGGGGGAGGAAGGCTCACCTGAGTGGGGGGGGGGGAGAGGAAGGCTCACCTGAGTGAGGGGGGGGGAGAGGAAGGCTCACCTGAGTGAGGGGGGGAGAGGAAAGTGGGGGGGGAGGAGAGGAAGGCTCCCCTGAGTGAGGGGGGGGGGAGAGGAAGGTGGGGGGGAGGAGAGGAAGGCTCACCTGAGTGAGGGGGGGGGGAGAGAGGAAGGTGGGGGGGAGGAGAGGAAGGCTCACCTGAGTGAGGGGGGGGGGGAGAGGAAGGCTCATCTGAGTGAGGGGGGGGAGAGGAAGGCTCACCTGAGTGAGGGGGGGGAGAGGAAGGTGGGGGGGAGAGAGGAAGGCTCACCTGAGTGAGGGGGGGGGGAGAGGAAGGTGGGGGGGGGAGAGGAAGGCTCACCTGAGTGAGGGGGGGGGAGAGGAAGGTGGGAGGGGGGAGAGGAATGGTGGGAGGGGGGAGAGGAAGGCTCACCTGAGTGAGAGGGGGGGGAGAGGAAGGTGGGGGGGGAGAGGAAGGCTCACCTGAGTGAGGGGGGGGAGAGGAAGGTGGGGGGGGGAGAGGAAGGCTCACCTGAGTGAGGGGCTGCTCCTGCTGTTCCTAAGTCCTCTTGTGCTCCCCCCGCTCTTCACTCCCTCCTCCCAGGGGCTCTTCTCCAGCCCCCCCCACAGGGAACACGAGTCCCCCACCCACTGAGAGGGGAGCACGGTACCCCCGGACATCCCCAGACTCCCGTGCTGAAGGGGGAGAGGGACAGAGAGGGGGACAGAGAGGGGGAGGGAGGAACAGAGAGGGGGGAGAGGAAAAGAGAGGGGGGAGAGGAACAGAGAGGGGGGAGAGGAACAGAGAGGGGGGAGAGGAACAGAGAGGGGGGAGCGGAACAGAGAGGGGGGAGCGGAACAGAGAGGGGGGGAGAGGAACAGAGAGGGGGGAGAGGAACAGAGAGGGGGGAGAGGAACAGAGAGGGGGAGAGGAACAGAGAGGGGGAGAGTAACAGAGAGGGGGGAGAGGAACAGAGAGAGGGGAGAGGAACAGAGAGAGGGAGGGGGACAGGAACAGAGAGGGGGAGGGGAACAGAGAGGGGGAGGGGAACAGAGAGGGGAGGGGAACAGAGAGGGGGAGGGGAACAGAGAGGGGGAGGGGAACAGAGAGGGGGGGAGAGGGACAGAGAGGGGGGAGAGGGACAGAGAGGGGGGAGAGGAACAGAGGGGGGGAGAGGAACAGAGGGGGGGGGGGAGGAACAGAGAGAGGGGAGAGGAACAGAGAGAGGGGAGAGGAACAGAGAGAGGGGAGAGGAACAGAGAGGGGGACAGAAACAGAGAGGGGGGAGAGGGACAGAGAGGGGGGAGAGGGACAAAGAGGGGGAGCGGAACAGAGAGGGGGAGCGGACAGAGAGGGGGGAGAGGGACAGAGAGGGGGGAGAGGGACAGAGGGGGGGGAGAGGAACAGAGGGGGGGAGAGGAACAGAGAGGGGGGAGAGGAACAGAGAGAGGGAGAGGAACAGAGAGAGGGGAGAGGAACAGAGAGAGGGGAGAGGAACAGAGAGAGGGGAGAGGAACAGAGAGAGGGGAGAGGAACAGAGAGAGGGGAGAGGAACAGAGAGAGGGGAGAGGAACAGAGAGAGGGGAGAGGGAACAGAGAGAGGGGAGAGGAACAGAGAGGGGGAGAGGAACAGAGAGAGGGGGAGAGGAACAGAGAGGGGGAGAGTAACAGAGAGGGGGGAGAGGGACAGAGAGGGGAGGGGAACAGAGAGGGGGGAGAGGGACAGAGAGGGGGAGAGGAACAGAGAGGGGGGAGAGGAACAGAGAGGGGGGAGAGGAACAGAGAGGGGGGAGAGGAACAGAGGGGGGGGGGAGGAACAGAGAGAGGGGGAGAGGAACAGAGAGAGGGGGAGAGGAACAGAGAGAGGGGAGAGGAACAGAGAGAGGGGAGAGGAACAGAGAGGGGGAGGAGTAACAGAGAGGGGGGAGAGGAACAGAGAGGGGGGAGAGGAACAGAGAGGGGGGGAGAGGAACAGAGAGGGGGGGAGGGACCAGAAAGGGGGGGAGGGACAGAGAGGGGGGGAGAGGAACAGAGAGGGGGTGGGGGACAGAGAGGGGGAGAGGGACAGAGAAGGGGGGAGAGGAACAGAGAGGGGGGAGAGGAACAGAGAGGGGGTGGGGGACAGAGAGGGGGAGAGGGACAGAGAAGGGGGAGAGGAACAGAGAGGGGGGAGAGGAACAGAGAGGGGGGAGAGGAACAGAGAGGGGGGAGAGGAACCGAGAGGGGGGAGAGGAACCGAGAGGGGGGAGAGGGACAGAGAGGGGGGAGAGGGACAGAGAGGGGGGAGAGGGACAGAGAGGGGGAGAGCAACAGAGAGGGGGAGAGGAACAGAGAGGGGGAGAGGAACAGAGAGGGGGAGGGGAACAGAGAGGGGGAGAGGAACAGAGAGGGGGAGGGGAACAGAGAGGGGGAGGGGAACAGAGAGGGGGGAGAGGGACGGTGAAAACGGGAGATTAATGAGCAAAATTACATTTTCTCCCCGCCCCCTTGCACACCAGTCCCCTCCCCTCCCTCACACTCCAGTCCCCTCCCCCCCGTCACACTCCAGTCCCCTCCCCCCCTCACACTCCAGTCCCCTCCCCCCCCTCACACTCCAGTCCCCTTCCCCCCCTCACACTCCAGTCCCCTTCCCCCCCTCACACTCCAGTCCCTTCCCCCCCCTCACACCCCAGCCCCTTCCACCCCTTCACACCCCAGCCCCTTCCACCCCTCACACCCCAGCCCCTTCCACCCCTCACACCCCAGCCCCTTCCCCCACCCCACTCCCCAGCCCTTTCCCCCCCTCACACCCCAGCCCCCTTCCCCCCTCGCACCCGTCCTCTTCCTCCCCTCACACCCCAGTCCCTTCCCCCCCCACACCCCAGCCCCTTCCCCCACCCCACTCCCCAGCCCTTTCCCCCCTCGAACCCGTCCTCTTCCTCCCCTCACACCCCAGCCCCCTTCCCCCCCCACACCCCAGCCCCCAACCCCCCTCACACCCCAGCCCCTTCCCTCACCCCACTCCCCAGCCCCCTTTCACCCTCACACCCCAGCCCCCTTCCCCCCCCCACACCCCCCTCACACCCCAGTCCCTTCCCTCACCCCACTCCCCAGCCCCCTCCCCCTCCTCACACCCCAGCCCCCTCCCCCTCCTCACACCCCAGCCCCTTTCCCCCCCTCACACCCCAGCCCCCTTCCCCCCCCTCTCACCCCCGTCCTTGCTTGCTGCCCCCTCTGCTTGAGAAGTTGCCCCTCTCTCTCCTGCATTTCTAAGGCTTTGAGGGAGATTCCCTTCCCATGAGACCCCCAGACAGACGGTGGGGGGGACGGCTGTCCGCTGTGCTGCAGCAGCTTCAACAGCAGCTCCTGCTGCTGGCGGCACTGAGAGGGGAGAAGGGGGGGGTGGAGAGGAGACGGGATGGGGGGAGAGGGAAGATGAGGGGAAGTGTGGGGGGGAGATGAGGGGAAGTGTGGGGGGAGATGAGGGGAAGTGTGGGGGGAGATGAGGGGAAGTGTGGGGGGAGATGAGGGGAAGTGTGGGGGGAGATGAGGGGAAGTGTGGGGGGAGATGAGGGGAAGTGGCGGGGGGGATAGGGAAGATGAGGGAAGTGTGGGGGGAGATGAGGGGAAGTGTGGGGGGAGATGAGGGGAAGTGGCGGGGGGGAGAGAGGGGAAGTGGCGGGGGGGAGAGGAGGGGAAGTGGCGGGGGGGAGAGGAGGGGAAGTGGCGGGGGGGAGAGGAGGGGAAGTGGCGGGGGGGAGATGAGGGGAAGTGGCGGGGGGAAAGAGGGGAAGTGGCGGGGGGGAGAGAGGGGAAGTGGCGGGGGGGGAGAGAGGGGAAGTGGCGGGGGGGAGATGAGGGGAAGTGGCGGGGGGGAGAGAGGGGAAGTGGCGGGGGGGAGAGAGGGGAAGTGGCGGGGGGGAGAGAGGGGAAGTGGCGGGGGGGAGAGGAGGGGAAGTGGCGGGGGGGGAGAGGAGGGGGAAGTGGCGGGGGGGGGGAAGTGGCGTGGGTGAGGGGGAAGGATTTCAAGGGGGGAGAGACGGAGGGGGATGAGAGACCGGGGGGGGGGGGGGGGGTGAGAGACGGGGGGGGGGGGGGGGATGAGAGACGAGGAGGAGGGGGAGAGAGGGATAGTGGGAGGAGGGGAGAGGAACGAATTTGTTTAGCACGGGGCATTTGTTATTCTCTGCAGGTCTCATTGCAGGGAGTGGGGGAGGCGGGGAGGGGGCGGGGGCAGAGGCGGGGAGGGGGCAGAGGCGGGGAGGGGGGGGAGGCAGGGGGGGGGGAGGCAGGGGGGGGGAGGCAGAGGCAGGGAGGGGGCGGAGGCAGGGAGGGGGGCGGGGGTAGGGAGGGGGTAGGGAGGGGGGCGGAGGCAGGGAGGGGGCGGAGGCAGGGGTAGGGAGGGGGCGGAGTCACCTGCTTGCGTCGGTAAAGCTCCTCCTCCTGGTCTCGCCGTTTCTGCTCTTCCTGCCGCCTCTTCTCCTCCCTA